>NW_022883670.1:0-42643 GCF_011952255.1 Bombus vosnesenskii
GTAAAGAAGTGCATAAAGGAAAGAGAGAGAAACTGGGGAAATGGCTAATAACGGAAAAGAGCAAGAAAGAGAAAGAAGGGACTAGAAAGGATGAGAAATGGAGGGACACAGATGGAAGTAAGAGAAGAGCAAGAAAAGATGACACTAGACCAAATTATAGAAGAAAGGAGAAAGAGAGAAGCAGAAGAGAGGGGGGAAAGGATAAGGGAATCAAAGTATGACAAACATTATAGAAAAATCGCCAAAGAAGAGTTAGCAAAATACTTAGAAAGGAGGATGAAGTGGAAGGACAGAAAAATATTAGCAAGATTCAAATGTGGAAACGAGACTAAATCAAGGGAATACTGGAAAGAAGAGGGAGAAAAAAGATGCAAGCTATGTAAAAAGAAAGAAGACCTGAGACACGTAATAGAAGAATGAGAAATAACAGAAGAACCAAGGGACACAGAAAATAATAATAATAATAACAATAATAATAATAATAACGATAACGATAACGATAACGATAACGATAACGATAACGATAACGATAACGATAACGATAACGATAACGATAACGATAACGATAACGATAACGATAACGATAACGATAACGATAACGATAACGATAACGATCACACACGATAACCATACATTCTAATTAAAACGTTAAAAACCTTCCTTATTTTATTTTGTTTTTTTTTTTATTATGGGTAATAGCACAGAAATCCCCATGCTATAGTAATTAGCAAATGATACAAAAATGTAAGTATTTGTCGAAACAAATAAGAACGTTTAATAAAGGAAAAATTAAAAAGAAAATGATAGATACTTCTACCTCTCAGAGGGATCAAGCAAAAGGACCAAACGCATCGAGATCTACAGTAAGACACGGTAAACCGGCCTATCCTGTTCAATATCCATGTTTAGTGTCCTATTATAAATGTATGGCATGAACAAGAACGGCAATCAAAATAATAAATCAGCAATAGCATTCGTAAATGATATGTTAATTACATCAGAAACAATAAACCGTGACAAATAAAAATCCAGCTGCAAGACCTAGTCAAGAAAGTAGAAAATTACGCTTTCCAACACGGAAGCTAAGAATCTACACCCATAAATGTGAAACAATCTCGTTCAGTCCATATATTTCAAAAACTTCAAAAGCAAAGTACGACGTGAGAATAAATTCGAAAATATTCTTCCATACAACAGAAAATATCAACGGAAAATTTTCCGATGCAAACAAAGTTAGATGCTTCGGAGTCCATCTAAACTTCGGGTTAAATCACAACGACAACATAAAGACACAGTTATAGAAAGCAGATAAATTCTTCTTATACCTCATAAGACTACCTTACTCGAAAGATTCGCACAGATCAATAAAACTTCACTGCTACAAAACACTAATTAGACCAACCATTCTAATGTATGGTCGTTAAATCTGTTTCAATGTAAGTGTCAACGCTACGGAAAAATTAAGAATCATTGAAAGAAAATACATCACAGCATGTTTAGGAATATATAGATTGCCAGAATTGAAATTTAGCAAATATAGCAAATCACAAGCTATACGAAGAGCCCAAATTAATCCATATCGATTCTTCATTCTTAAATTAGTCAGACCACTGGTCAAAGATACACAAAATAATCATAAACTTCATCGTCGCCCACAATCTATAGTCAAACCCGTTATACCATAAACACGTTCAAAAAATAGGTTATTTCCCCCCGGAATCCTTCACCTGTTTAGATAGCGTGAAATTAATCGAAAACAATAATAACTTAGCATTATTCTATCACTACAGCAGAAACGTAATAATAAAAAATACTGTACGATAGCGACATAGACCATAAGGATAGCAATATAAAACTTATGTATAAATTGTCAACCGTAGATTTAAGTGAGACACTCAAAGACAATAAAGATAAATATTGGTGGCTAACCACCGTAGAAAATTAAATTATAGCGATAAGAAAACCGTATGTTTAGTTAGTAAATGAACCAAAGATTGTAAGCAAAGATCACAAAAGAACAATGCAAATGTCACGTAAACATGAGGGTTAGACGATAAAATAAAATAGCTGAGTCGTAACACAACTATTAATTTTGTTTTCATTAATCTTTATTATGAATTCAGCAATCACAATGAAATACACACTGAATTAACACACACAAATCACAATTCACTCCAATCACCTTATGTAAAACCTAGTTACACTGATACGTTAAGTACGTGACTGTTATAAGGATAGAGACCGGTAAAGATATGTTGACTATTCTAAGGACCTCGCTGTGGAGTGCCGAAGCGTGCAGACGTGTCTCTAGTGCCCAGCGTAGTCCGAAAACAACACGTGTCGCCCAACCGTCGAAAGAGAACACAGCTAAGTGTCCCTTACCCTTTAGGGAGAAGAAAATCCCACGCACCTAACCCCAACTCGAATACTAGCCTCACAGCCTCACGACTAGTTGTTCATTCCGAATTAACTAGCTCGATGATGGCCCAGCAACCGCGACCAGGCTCTCCGGAGCAGACTCGCAGCTACCCCGCGCTACCCCCACCCCGTGGCAGAAGTGTAGCAGAACTCTCCGCACTAACGACGCTAACACTACAAAGAAAAGAAAAATAGAAACAGCAACGCAAATAAACACACACAACAGGTTCGCCGTATTGGAATCCTCAAACGACGCCATGGAAATCGTAGAACCGCCACCAAACCAACACTCACAGAGAATCCCCCCTCCCCCACCAATATTTGTGGACGACGTCATTGACATACAGACAATGACCAAGTCCCTAGAGAGAGATATCAGCAAGGAGGAATATAACCTTAAGATAAGCAACAATAAAGTTAAAATACTACCGACGAACCCAGAAGCTTACAGAAAACTCACCAAGACACTCAGCACCCTGAACGCCAACTTCCACACCTACCAACTCAAACAGGAAAGGCCTTTCCGGGTGGTCCTACGAAACATACACCACTCAGCAGACATAGACGAACTAAAATACGAACTCTCCAAACTCGGCCACGAAGTCATCAACGTAAGTAATATAAGGCATAGTGTCTCGAAAGACCCGTTATCCTTATTCTTCCTAGACATTAAACAAAAACCGAACAATAAGGAAATCTACAACATCAGTCGCCTAATGAACGCGATAGTAAAGATCGAACCACCGCTCGTGAAAAAAGAAATAGTGCAGTGCAAAAGGTGCCAAAGGTACGGTCATACGTAGAAGTACTGCAACCATACTTTCCGCTGCGTTAAATGCGCAGGCTCTCACTCCACTGACCAGTGCGCCAAATCACCGGAAACCCCAGCGAAATGCATCCACTGCCAAGGGGACCACCCTGCCAACTACAAAGGCTGCCCAGCATATAAAACACTATACACGAACAGGTACCCTAAGCTCAGAGCAAAAGAGGTATCCAACCAAACACCCAGCCCGCCGAAATTCACGACTACCCCAACCCCGTCAACCAACCAAACACCCAGTCCTACCAAATTCATCTCCAAATTTAATTTCGACTTAAAGATTGATTTACTTTTTTAAATCCTTATATATATATATTAAAATATTTAATTAGAATAATCTAAAATATTCAATTTAAATAATTACATGATCATTAATAAAGAAAAAAAAATATTAATAAAGAAAAAATTAATATTAAAAATAAAAAAATTATTAAAATAAATAAATATAAAAAATTTAATGTTTTGATATATGAAATTAAAGGAATTAGTAAAATAATTTCTACATCAAAAATTAAAAATGTTAATGAAGTTAAATAAAATGGTAATGAAAATGGAATATTTATTTTTGTGATTGGATTAAATCCACATTCATAAGGTAAGTTTTTTTCTATGTTAAATTTTTTATCTATTGAAAAAAATTTATTTAATAAAAAAATAATTATTAAAATTATAAAAATTAATAAATAATAAATTATATTAATTAAATATTAAATTTTTTAATTGGAAATTAAATGTAATTTAATTATACTATATATTTAAAATTTAATTTAATTTATAATGATATAATAAAATATGTAAATGAATAATCAAATTACATCAACAAAATGTCAATATCAAATAGCAAATTCAAAATTAACATGATGAATTGTTGAAAAATGATTTTTTATTATTCGAATTAAAGAATATAATAAAAATAATGTTCCAATTAAGACATGAATACCATGAAAACCAGTGGATAAAAAAAAATAGATCCAAAAATTCTATCATTAATACAGAAGAATGAATTATAATATTCAAAAATTTGTATAAAATTAAAATAAAATCCTAAAAGAATTGTTGATATTAATATTGAAATTCTTGAGTTAAATTTATTATTTAATATATTATAATGTCTTAATGTTACTGAAAATCCTGATATAATTAGAATAATTGAGTTTAATAAAGGGATTTCAAATGGGTTAAAAAATTTAATTATTTTAGGAGGTCATATTAAATTAATTTCAATTGAAGGTGAAATTGAATTATGAAAAAATGTTCAAAAAAATGAAATAAAGAAAAATAGTTCAGAAATAATAAATATAATTATTCTAAATTTTATTATTGATAAAATGTAAAAAGAATGTATTCCTTGAAATGTTCTTTCTCGAATAATATCTCGGAATCATATTATTGTTGATAAAATTAAAATTAATAAATTAAATATTATTAAGAATAAATTATTTAAATAAATTCATAAAATTGTTCTTAATAATATATTTATAGAATTAAAAGAAACAATAATTGGTCATGGTCTAATAGTAACTATATGAAAAGGAAAATTTTTTTTCATTAATTTGATTCAGAGAAGTATAATGTTAATAAAATTGAGAATACATAAGCTTGAATAAAAGCTATTGAAATTTCTAGAATTAATAATATATTTTGAATAATTAAAGTTAAAGGTGATAGAATAATAAAATTTATTATAAAATTTCTTAATAAAATAAGAATAAGATGTCCTGAAATTAAATTTGCTGAAAGACGAATTGATAATGTTCAAGGTCGAATAAAAAGTCTAATAAGTTCAATAATTACTATAAAATTTATTAAAAATTTAGGAGAATTTAATGGTACTAAATGTCTTAAGGTTTTTATAGGAAAATTGATAATTGAATAAATTAAAAATCTTAATCATAAAGATAATGCTATTGATAAATTAAATATTAAATGTCTTGTTGATGTAAAAATATAAGGAACTAATCTAAATAAGTTTAATATTATAATATAAATTATGATTCTTAAAAATAAAATAATATTTATTGAATATTTATTAGTTGTAATTATTTTAAATTCATTAAATAAATATTCAATAAATAATTTTATAGCTATTGATATTCGTGAAGGAATTAATCAATATGTATTTGGAAATAAAATAATAGGTAAAATTATAAAAATTCAATTTAATTGGATATAATTGTTAATTGAAGGATCAAATATTTCAAATAAATTTGTTATCATATTCATTTTCATTTTTTAATTAAATTATTTTTATTATTATTATTTTTATTAATTTTATTTTTGTTATTAATATTTTTTATAGAAATATATAATAAAAATGAATTTAATAAAATTATAATAATTAATAAACATATTAAACATATAATAAAAATTACTAATCAATTAATAGGTTTTATTTGTGGAATTCATTAGAAGTAAATTTCAATTACTATAATTGATTTAAAAGATCAATTCTTTATTTCAGACATCTAATGATAGAAAAATAATAATAAAATATTAATTTTAGAATGACAATCTAATGTTATTTTTAATTAACTAATTTTTCAAATTTTATTTTTAATTCAATTTATAAATGATTCATAAGAAGTTCTTTCTAATATAATAGGTATAAATCTGTGATTTATACCACAAATTTCAGAACATTGACCAAAATAAATTCCTGGACGAATACAAAATAAATTTAATTGATTTACTCGACCAGGAACTGCATCTACTTTAATTCCTAATGATGGAATAGTTCATGAATGAATTACATCTAATGATGAAACAATTATTCGTATAGAAATTTTAAATGGGATAATTAATCGATTATCAGTTTCTAATAATCGAAATTGATTTATTGTTTCATAATTTAATATATAAGAATCAAATTCATAGTTATTAAATTCTGGATATTCATAAGATCAATATCATTGATGACCAATAGCTTTAATAGAAAAATAAGGATTTATAATTTCATCAATATAATATAAAATTTTTAAAGATGGAAAACAAATAATTATTAAAATAATTATAGGAGTAAGAGTTCAAATAATTTCAATAGTATGATTTTTTAAAAGAGTTAAATTTAAGAAATTATTAAATATAAAATCTATAATAAAAAATGTTGTTAAAAAAATAATTATTATTATTATTATAGTTAAATTATGAAATGAAATTAAATTATCAGAATAAAAAGAATTTGAATCTTGAAATGTAAATATATTTCATGTAGAAATTTTTAATAATTAAAATTTATTTGAATTAGAAATTCATTATGTAATTTTATTAAATTAATTTATTAATAAAAAATTAAAATTTTTATAATTGAATTTTAAATTCAAAGCACTAATCTGCCATATTAATGATTATAAAATATATTTATTGTATGTGTGTATTATTTGTTGATTAAATTTTAATTATTAAAAATATTTTTGATTTTATTTTTTAAATTAAGGGAATTTCAATTAATGAATGATCTAATGGAGGATAATTATTTAATCATTCAAGAGAAGATTGGTGAAATTTAAATATAACTAATCGTTTAGAAATTAATCTTTCAAAAATAATAAAAATAAAAAATAATATTCTATTTATTGAAATTATTGCTCCAATTGAAGAAATTAAATTTCAACAATAATAAGAATCAGGATAATCTGAGTATCGTCGAGGTATAGATATTAAACCTAAAAAATGTTGTGGGAAAAAAGTTATATTTACACCAATAAATATTATAATAAATTGAATTTTTAATCATTTTTGATTTAGTATTAAACCTGTAATTATTGGATATCAGTGAATAAATCTAGTAATAATAGCAAAAACTGCTCCTATTGATAATACATAATGGAAATGTCCAACTACATAATAGGTATCATGTAAAATAATATCAATTGATGAATTAGATAATATTACTCCCGTTAATCCTCCAATTGTAAATATTAAAATAAAACCAATAGATCAAATGATTGTAATATTAAAATTTATTTTTGAACCATGATAAGTTGCTAATCATCTAAATACTTTAATTCCTGTAGGAGCAGCAATAATTATTGTTGCTGATGTAAAATAAGCTCGAGTATCAACATCTAATCCAACGGTAAATATATGATGAGCTCATACAATAAATCCTAGGAATCCAATTCCTAATATAGCATAAATTATTCTTAAATTTCCAAAAGTTTCTTTTTTTCCTCTTTCATTTATAATAATTTGAGAAATTAACTCAAATCCTGGAAGAATTAGAATATAAACTTCTGGGTGACCAAAAAATCAAAATAAATGTTGATATAAAATTGGATCTCCACCTCCTATAGGATCAAAAAATGATGTATTAAAATTTCGATCAAATAGAAGTATAGTAATAGCTCCTGCTAGAACTGGAAGGGATAAAATTAATAATATAACTGTAATACATACTGATCATGAAAATAAATTAATTTGATCATAATTTAATGAAAAATTTTTTATTAATATAATAGTTACAATAAAATTTAGGGAACCAATAATTGAAAAAATTCCTGTTATATGTAAAGAAAAAATTGCAATATCTACAGAAGGTGATGAATGAAATATATAAGATGATAAAGGTGGATATACAGTTCAACCTGTTCCTACATTAGGTGTAAATAAAGTTCTTAATAATAATATAAAAAGAGATGGAGGTAATAATCAAAATCTAATATTATTTATTCGTGGAAAAGCTATATCAGGTGATCCTAATATTAATGGAATTAAATAATTTCCAAATCCTCCAATGTATAAATGGTATAACAATAAAGAAAATTATTAAAAATGCATGTCTAGTTACTAATGAATTATAAATTTGATCGTTGTTAATTCATATTCCAGGATGACTAAGTTCTATTCGAATTAATAATCTTATTGAAGATCCAATTATTCCTGATCATATTGCAAAAATAAAATATATTATTCCAATGTTTTTATGATTAGTTGATATTAATCATTTTTTTATTAAGATTTATAAATATAAAATTTATATAATTAATTTTGAAGATTAATAGTTTATTTAACATAAAATCTTAAATATTAATTTAATATAAATTAATTAATTAAATTTTTAATTATAATTATAATAATTTTAATTTAATTAAAATAAATAAAATTTTAAAAATTAATTTAAAAAATTTTTAAATAATAAAGTATTATGTCTGAAAAAGAAATAAACTGTAAATTTATTTACAAAAATTAAAAATTTTTTAATACTATTTTAAAATTTATTTTATAATATTTAATATAGTTTAAAAAAAATATTAAATTGCAAATTTAAAGATTAAATTAATAATATTTATATTAAATTAAATAAAATAAATATAAAAGAAAAAAATAAAATTGTAATTAGAATGTAGATTTTTATATGAAAAATTTCAAAATTTATAATTATTTTACTAAATTTAAATTTTAATAAAATATATTTTAGTAAAGTGAAATAATTTCATATTATAATTATTCTTGTTAATAATAATAAAATTATTAAATTATTTCTTAAATTTAAATTTAAATTATAAATAAATTCTCATTTGAATATAAATGAAAAAAATAATGGTAAAGAGGAATATATAAATAATAAAATAATGAAAATAAAATATGAATATATTGAAAAATTTCTAAAATTTAAATTATTTACATTATAAAAATTAAAAAAATATATTAAAGTTGAAAATATACATAAATAAATTAGAATTAATAATATGAATAAGTTTTTATTAGTATGAAGAATAAAATAAAAAAATAATGAATTAAAAATTGATGAACATCCAAATAATTTTTTTATAGAGAAGTTTATAATTGTATATAAAGCAATGAATGTATTATTAATAAATAAAGTAAGAATTAGATATGGTGTAATGAAAGTTATTGAAGAAAAAAAATAAATTGGAATAAATTTTATAAATGTTGAAATAATTAAAATTTGATTTCATGAAGATATATTATAAATATAAATTATTCAAAAACAAAACGGAAATAAACCAATTTTTAAAAATATAGATAAATTTATTAGAAAATCAATTATATAATTTTTAAAAATAAAAATTTGTGTATAATTTAAAGAAATAATAATAGTAATTAATAATCTTGAAATTGATGATATTATAAAATATATGATTCTAACAATTTTATTATTTGATTTAATATTATTTATTCTAATTAAAATAATTGTTGAAAATTCTATTGATAATCATTTAATGTAAATTCTTGATGAATTTAATATAATAAAAAATAAAATAATTACTGATAAATAAGAGAATATATACATTTGATTATAAAAAATAAATATTTATTTTTTTTTGAAAAAATTAAATATTGTATATAAAAATAAAATTTATATAGAAAAATTTCTATTAGTTTTTAACTTATTATATAAATAGTAATAGTATAATTTAATTATATACATAAATATTTTATCAAAATATATCTTTTATCAGACATATTACTTATATTTTTATATTTTATATAAAACTTTTTGAATTTATCGATAGGGTATGAACCTATAAGCTTAATTTAGCTTATTATATAGTTTATAAATTTAATTTTTAAAATATAATTAAATTTATTAAATTGTAATTTAATAGTAATTTTAGAATTATATAGTTAATTTATAGGAATAAAAATTATTGAATTATTTATAAAAAGTTAGATATATTTTAAAAATTACTATTAAATGCAATTTAATTATATTTTTTTATTAACTAATACCCAAATTGTTAATAATTAATTGATATATATATATATAAGTAACAGCGGTCAGTTTGTGAAAAGTGCTCGTTAACAAATCTTAAATTACAACGAAACGAAATTGTTCAACACCTTAAAATTGAAAATTACCGAACCAAGTAGGAAAAAGGCCACAATGTTTGTAGAACCTCGATAAGTGTTCGCCGAGACAGTTTCGACATCTGGACTACGTCGGACAGTTTACGACGGATATCCGTCACATAAAAGGGGTAGAAAATAACGTAGCCAATACTCTATCTCGCATCGAAGCGATCGGAAAACCAATAGATCACCATACGCTAGCTGCAGCGCAAGAAAAGGATAGCGAGCTACGCAAAATTATCAACGCTGGCTCGAGCGCGTTGCAGCTGAGAAAAGTACGATTTCCCGATCACAACATCGAGTTATACTGCGATATTAAAACCGAGACCGTGCGACCGTACGTACCGGAACCGTTACGCCGCACCGTATTCCAAGCGCTACATGGACTTTCCCACCCGGGGATGCGAGCTACGCGAAAATTGGTAGCGACGCGCTTCGTCTGGCCGTCGGTAAATAAAGATTGCCGAACGTGGACACGACAATGCATACCGTGTCAGCGCAACAAAGTCACCAGACACGTATCCTCGCCCGTCGGAACGTTCGGAACGCTAGCGGGCCGGTTCGAGCATATACACGTAGATATCATCACAATGCAATATTCGCAAGGATACCGTTATTGCCTTACGTGTATCGATCGTTTTTCGCGTTGGCCTGAAGCCATACCTATCGCCGATATGGAAGCGTCAACCGTGGCTTCGGCCCTCCTTTCTACCTGGATATCTCGTTTCGGCGTACCCTTGAAAATTACGACTGATCAAGGACGTCAATTCGAATCGCGTTTATTCGAGGAATTATGCCGGTTGCTCGGCGTCAAACAGTTGCGTACAACGGCCTACCATCCAGCGTCTAACGGGATGGTAGAACGCCTACACAGACAATTAAAGGCGGCGATCAAATGCCACGACACGAGCAACTGGGTCGGAATTCTCCCGATCGTCTTATTAGGTATAAGAACCGCGATGAAGGAGGACCTAAACGCAATGGCGGCCGAAATGATTTACGGCACCGGCATACGTCTGCCGGCGGAATTCTTTTTGCCAACTAGTCAACGGGCCAACTTGGAATACGCGAACCGGCTGAGAGAACGCATGGAGAGGGTCAGACCACACCCGATTACTCGCCACGGCGAAAAGAAAATTTTCGTCTTCAAGGAATTAGAGACGTCGCCATACGTATTCGTGCGCCACGACGCGATTGGAGGACCATTACAGCCACCGTACGATGCACCGTATAAAGTCATACAGAGAGGTGATAAGACATATACAGTAAAAATAAATAATCGCGACGTAACGGTTTCCATAGATCGCTTGAAGCCTGCGTTCCCGAGGTCATTCCCGAAGACCTCGAACAAAGGTCCGCCCAGACTCGCAACGTGCTAATTCCGGTAGACCAAACGAATGTCCGCGACGAAAGCAGGGCGAACGCCAATAACCAAACGACAAACGGAGAAAATACCCGGAATAGATACGTTACGCGGTCTGGGCGAAGAGTCCGATTTCCCGATCGGTTTCAGGCAGGTTTCGGATAAGTGTTAAGAACCGGCCAACGCGCACACTACTTCGTAATATCCATATATTCTTTTATTTACGTAGCGTTATCACTGGTAAGGGGGTACTGTGGCGACAAGGACTATGGAACTTTCCAACGGCTCCGCGATACAAAGCGCTACGCTACGCCGTCGAAACGCGACACGACGCACTCAATCTGTCATCGATATCTTCACGCTCCTTCAGCCGAATTTCTCTGAAGGGCATACAGGCGCCAGCCACGAGGGCACTTATAACGAACGCACGTCAGTGGGGATATCGATGGGCAACGGAAAAAGAATCAGTTCGGTCGAAAAAATAAGCACATTCGACCACGAGCCGTGAGACGCGAAAGACGAAAAGAAACGGGTACGCTTTTATCGAGAAATCAACCGAACGACGCTATTGTTTATCGACGTTAAAAATCAGCCGATGTTATTTGCATTATTGGTTAAATATCACCTAGTGTACTTCAGTACCTATTACACCATTCCACCTCATATTCAAGAGATAAAAACAAAACACCAGTAAATTTGTGTGTGTATTTAAATATATTAAATATATATATATAAATTTATGTGTATTTAAATTTTAAAATATTTATATATATATATATTTATAGATATATATATATAAATTAAATTTTTTATTTTTTATATTTAATTTATTTATAGGTTTTATTAAATAAATTATAAATTTATTAGATAAATTTAAAATTAAAAAAAATATAAATATAATTAATTTTTATTTAAATTAAATAAATTATTTATGTTTAATAATTATAATAATTTAATTATATAATTAAATTTTAATTTATAATTAGATAATTGTTTATTTAAGTTAATAGAAAATTTTATTTCTATAGTATGATTTCAAATCATATACTTATTCAAGTTCATTAACTAATTATTTTTTTTTAATAAAATATCTCAAATATTATTAATTATAAATGATGAAATTAAGTAAATAAAATATAATGATGTAAATAATATATTTAAATTTGTATATGGGTATTCAATTATTTGTTTTCCTAATCAAGTAAGTATAATAATCGTTAAGAATCAGCCGATGTTATTTGCAAATTGTCAGTTGTTGTTATCTGTTTAATAAACATTATTGGTTAAATATCACCTAGTGTACTTCAGTACCTATTACACCATTCCACCTCATATTCAAGAGATAAAAACAAAACACCATTAAAAGCTGTAACAGTTATACTTTCAGACCAGAAGAATAAGATGAGAGTATAAGTAAATGAAAAGATATGGAACATTTAAGGACACTAGATATAGCATTGCAAAAAAAGGACAAGATCATACATGATCTATCACAAACGCTATCATACTTTGAGAAAAATATATTTTTTATCTTTCTTAAAATCCTTTTTAAGAAGGAAAAATGATTTGAAACAAGAACAAAAGAAACTTTCAATCATTTTTCTTGCCTTAAATCGCAGTGTAAAAATAAAGATGAAAAAAATGTTATAGCGGATTGTAAAGACAATACAATGAACGAGCATACCTTGTTGTCGCGAATTGAAACGTTGTTCGTCGCCGTGCGTGTCTGATTTGACGTGGAAGAAATTTCCTTGCGGAAGTTGACCCTCTAGTTGTTGGCGCGAGGTTCGCTGCTAACGGTTGCTGCGATACTGATGATGATGTGATCATGTGGCACTGTATGATTTACTGCTGTATCTCTGTTCACTTGATCGTCCAATGCTCGTGATCCGGCTCGAAGGACCAAATGTTACGACCGTTCGCGTAGAGACGCGATCGCGAGGGAAACGTGTGAGCGGGAGACGTAAATTTTTGCTACGATTATGATAATCGACGCCGCGAATTAGTCGTTCCCCTGTTTCGTTTAGAATAACAGAGATAGTTCAAATGATTTTAACTTTGAATTAACAGGGTTAATATAAACGTGTATATTTAACGATATTTAAAGTTATAATGAATACGTCACAAATGATTTAACGATGATACAATTAGTTTGTTACAGTAATTTGACCCGATTTTATGATATTTCTCGATGTATTCGTTAGACTAAGCGACTTTGATTTTATTCGTCTGAACCTTTCGATGCATCCCGTTTGAATTCTCATTTGCCACTGACTGCCCTTCCATTTGGTCCTTTGTCTTCTCTGAGATACGACCCCCACTACGCTCGGATCACGCCACCGTTCGCGCCTATGATCACGTATACCAGCTTCTTTCTTTATGCGGATAAAATAACGCACCGAAGGCGAATAGATGTTTCTGGAACTCGCTGCTTGACGATAACTATGCGTTTATCGCTATTTTGTGTATATCTCGACGGTCATGTAAGACGATCTGTTTGCGACGGTTAGGAACACGGCCTACAGTAAGCCTTGGGGCGTAATAAACGGAGAGAACAGAATAATCTACAGGATTATCAACGGTGAAGTATATAAATATACTAACGACTCAGAAAACATAATTGAAGTGAGTTGCTTAGATATGAAATTATTGTTAATAACTAAAAGAATAATAGTACAAGTTAGATTAGCAGAGAGACAAACGTGATTGTGCAGTGAGTCTAGGAAACAGGATAAAATATAAAACAAATAAAAATGGAATATGCAATACGTCCTATCCAAGAAGATTGGATACCAACTAATGCATAATAAAAGAATGTCCGCAATATTTGGAATTAAGAACAAAATTCTTAAAATAAACAACCACCATCTTTATGAACAGAGAAAATTGATTATTGAGACTAAAGAATTTTATTAAGAAACAACATGACGCTCAGAGCATAATAACTGAAGTTATAATAACCTGAGCACAACTCAAAAACTTAGCTATGACCCTTTTGTAATAACTAACAAACAAACATTTCTAACTTAATTAATTATAAACAAGCTACAGATAATTTGAAGTTGGATATGAACAAGCTTAATAACAAAATTAAATAAGTAGAATTTTTCTTATTTAAATGCGACAGTTCGTAGTACAAAACAAATTTTGTTCAGGAATAAGGTTTTCTGAAAATTTCCAGCGAAAATTTTTGCAAAAATTTCCTAAAGGAATTATAACCTATGAGATAAATGAAATAAAAATACAAAAACCAACTGATATTAAAAGAAGAATGATTATTTTACAAGATAATATGAAACTGTGTAAAGGATTACATATGTAACATATTGTCCCGATGTACACGTATCTGCGAAGCGACTTACTACCCTGTATATTCCAGAAACTTCTTAGTTTGCCCCAGCCTTAGCAATTTGAAACTATTTTATTAAAATTAAGAATTTTCCACGTTAGATCGAACGCACTTCTAATAGGTACCAATCAGTATATATATATATAGCAAGATTTTACATATCTCTAAATTATTCACAGAAAATTAATACGGCACATAAATTAGACTTCGGATTGTAAATATTAAGAATAAATAACCGATACAGTCTCACAAAAATAGAAGGATAAAGATAGAGATAAGGGATCAAAAACAACAGTTATTTTTCAAATTTGTATGAAAAGCCCTTAAGAAGATAAGTTCCTCCTTAAATTGAAAACAGTTATATGTATAGAAATCAAACTTGCGATAAAAGTAAAAAAGATAGAAAATAAGAAAATTGTATTTGTTTTTATGACTCACTTTTACATGTAGTATAATTTCCACTGCTATTTTAGCACAGAACAAATTTTTAGGTTAAAATTATTCATACAAAGCTAGTACGTAGTTGAATATTTTTTCATTTTATAAACATTCGTGTAAAATATTTACCTCACTAAACTAATCGTTCTTTATAGAAATTTCAGAAATCAACCTTCTAATAATCAAATTATGTTCTTCACTCATCAGATATTACCAATTAATGCTTGGTAGGCAAAGGAATTGTTTCAGTAAATGTCTATACAATGTGTATTACGTAACCGAAAGACGACTCAACTCAGACGATAACTGATTCCGCGACACTGTGAATCTGACGACAACAGACTAATGCTGTATAAATACAAATGACACTGTTATTTTGCAGCATGCTTGTAAAGTCTAGACGTGATTCTATTGTTAGCTTTTCATGATTGTACTACAAATTTTAGACTGATTAAATAAATATCTAATAACGGTTTTAACGCGTTGACTGTCACGCGTGTTTTCAAAGAAATCTCTGTCAGGCCACGCGTACAGCAGTACCGAGCGTTTTCTGCTAGGTGCTCCCCATCGATGTTTTAGTAATACGAGTCGCTCAAGTGATGATCTCAAGAATGATCTTTCGTTTCATTTGTTCGCAACATTAAAACCACTATCTATCGTTGAATATAATGAAGGAAAGTGTGGTATAGATTATTCCGACCAAATGGTTTCTTATGCCACCACAATTAGAAAAGGAATCAAATGGTACAGAAAACTTGGCATTCAATTCCTTCTGAGAATTTCTGTTGTAAACGCTTTGACGGTTTAGAAAATTGCAACAAGGAAAAATATAAATATTAGAATATTTAGACAATTATTAGTTGCAAAATTATTAAGGTTGTCTGAAAATACAAAAAATCCTTGTCTTCGACGGAGTCAGCATAATATCGCCATTCGCAAAAATTATTCCGGAAGAAGCATTAGACGCGCATGCAAACTATCTATGTTATGCAAATAAAAGACGTCGAGTGGACCGAACAATGGCACAAAAGAATTTGAAGAAAACAACAACTTATTGACCAAATTGTCCCGACCAACCTCAGCTACGTATAGAATGTTTTAAGGTTTTACATTCTAAATAATTTTTTAATGAACCATTTTCGTATTTCTATTTTATAACAATTCAACAGTTTTATTATTATGGAATATCTTTTCAAATACCTACGACGATACTTCGCAAGTAGTCAAATAAGCGACACCCGAATATGGGTTACGCGGCCTGGTCAGAAACTTTGCTGACACCCGAATACAGGTGTCGTGGCAGTCAACGTGTTAATACTTAAAAATAATGATTATTATACTACGAATTTTTATATGGATAATAATATAATATGTAATATATATAATAATATAATAATATAATAATAATATAATAATATAATATAATATATGTCGTAAAGTAAAGTTTCGAGCGACTTATCGCCGATTTTCAGGAGACACTGCGACGATATCGCGTGTACAGTGCTTCTATCGGTGTTGATGCGCTTTAATACATAGTGCAAGAGAACACTAATAAGATTTCCCAGTGGGCCTGTAAATCCTTATAGATCACTCAAAAATATATCATATTGTTTGTTTCAACTACTAGCAATTTAAAACGTCGTCTACATATATTTAGAAAGTTAGCAAAGACATATATTTGTTCCTGAGCATGATTTCTATCAGTTGAGCGTTGTAGCAAAATGTCCGATACAATTTAATGTTGAATTTGTCTTTTTTTTAGGCTAGCTTGATTGGATTACAGGTAGAGTTAAACGATCCGTGTGTTGCATCTCCAAGGCATCTTCGACTCATCGATACGCAGTGATACCCGGCAAACTTCTAGTGGACAAGCGACGTTGCTTGCAGGCAGTTTATATACATGTTTTGGCATGTGTTGTCGGCAGGCAATGTCTACAGACGCCTGTTGTCTGCCCGTACGCGCCTTAAGTTTCACTGACAGACATTGTCCGCCGATTACTACGACATCTGTCTGTGGACAATAGGCCGTCAGTGTGGAGTTATCTTTACCCGAATAATTTAAGAAATATAAAATAAACTTCAACGAAAAGTTGCTAGCTTCGATATCTTACTAATACAATGTTATCGAAATTGAATAAACCTCGTTACTGTATTTAAAAGGAAATTGCATTTATATTTCAAGTTTATAGAGACAACCACAAGAACCAAACAAAGAATCGCAACGAAGAAATAAACGGATACAACAAACAGAACACTGGATCGAAGATAGAACAATAAACAAGATAGAACCAAGAAAACAACAGTAACGAAGAACCGGGGCGCAGAAAAAAGCACGAAGCGTGCGAGCTGGAGAGGAAACCTGTGACCGTCGGTGCAAGCGGTAAGCATACAAAATGGTTGCCGAGCAGGAATAATCGGCTGGAGAGCCAACCTGCTGGGACCGAGCTATATGGTGGCAGGTACCGCGTGGCGCCAGCTAAGCGAGCTGCCGCCCGAAAGGGTAGGTTTAACTTGTCCAATGATCCGCAAGGAGAGGGCAAGTCGCGCGCCGACCATCTATACGCGCCATTCCCAAGTCGAACGCGAACATCTAAATGCGAAGCCAGTATGCGTTTTTACTGCAGGTATGGCGCTGTCGACCAAAAGGTCGGGCCCTCAAACGCACACATTACTTGTACAATTCGAGTGCTGCAGATACGGAAAAGCAATTTATAATTTATCGTAATTTATCGTAATGCGAATTTTGGCGCGTCGTCACAAATAGATTTTTTGTTTAAAACGAAATTGTTAAATATCCTTTTGTATCAATTCACATAACGTTAATAAATCAATATTGAACATATTACTCACAAATTGTACATATTTTTTGTGCATATACGCATATTTTTCGTGCATATATCAATATTTGTATATTTTATGTGTATAAATTTCATATGCTTTTCGCAAATTTTACATTCATAAACATCTGCAATCTACACGTTACGTTTTTCGTTGTATTTACAAGTACGGACATTAGATATTCTATTACATTCTTTTATTATAATCTTTTGATATATTTATAGTTGTTTAATTATTAGGTCATCCCATAAATTCGTGCCGTTTTTCGAGAGGTTATATATGTTAAGATCGTTTACATTACGTTTCAGTTTCATGAAAAAATGTAATCCCCCTCTCGTTGTACAACTTCTTCCCATTTTTCTGGTAGGTTCCGTTACGATAAAAGTTCTCTTGTTTTTCTTTAAAATAATTTTCTATGCTATTTTTGAGAGTGTCAATATTTTCAAATTTTTTAGCTACTAAAAAGTGTTGTAATGCTCTGAACAGGTGGTAATCAGATGAGGCAATGTCTGGGGAATATGGGGGATGTGGTAAAATTTTTCAATTAAATTCAGACAATTTTTTTGTAACGCTTTTCGCGACATGTGGTTTAGCATTGTCGTGATGGAAGATAACGTTGTTCCTATTCACTAAACCTAGCCGTTTTTCAGCTAGTGCTTCCCTTAATTTTTCTAACTGAGCGCAATATTTGTCTGAATTAATGGTATCACCACTAGATAAAAGTTCAAAATAGAGTATTCCTTTATAATCCCACCATACACACAAAAGAACTTTACGTGGATGTAACCCTGGTTTTGCACAGCGTTCAGGTGGCTGATTTCGTTGGGATCAGCTACGTTTCCGTTCAGGGTTTTCGAAAAGTATCCACTTTTCATCACCAGTTACCAGGGGCGTTTAAGGAATGTTCACGTTTATTACGTGCAATTAATGACATGCACGCTGTCGTTCGTTCAAGACGGTTCCGTTCCGTAAGTTCATGGGGCACCCAAACGTTCAACTTTGACACCATCCCCATTTTTTTTAAACACCTATGAATCGTTGTCTTAGGTATTTTCAGGACATTTGACATCTCTTGAACGGTCAAACTTGGTGATTTTTCAACAAGATCCCGAATTTTATCTCCGTCTGTCTGAGGAGGACGCCCGGAGCGTACCTCCTCTTCTAAACAGAAATTCCCAGCTCTAAAACGTTGCAACCACTTCCTACAGGTGCGAGATGAAAGCGTATTTTCTCCGTAAACAGCACATATGTTTTTCCTGGCAATTGTTACCGAACTTTCTTTCCGAAATTCATATAACATGAGATGTCGAAAATGGATACGCATTTCACTCGTGATTTTTTACTGTTAGAAGTCACTGTGTTCACTATATTACGATCTTATGCCCACGAAGATCTACTCTAGCCTGTTCTCGATCAGCTAAGCTCAAGTGCATTGGTCCCGTATCGCCGTATGTTTAGAAATCGACACATGAAATATATACATAAAAGTGTATAAATATATACACAAAAACTTATGGGATCACCTAATATGTAAACGATTTTGAACTATTTAATTTAATAAAGACCTTAGATCGACGGATTTTAATTGCTGTCACATAATCGTTAATTCATTACTTTTCCTCCAACTGTCACGAATTTTCACAAAGTGTGTATTTCGGATCGTTAATCTCATACGGATGTAAACTTCATTTTCTTAATAATCTTGGTCAATCATGTATCACATTTTCTATAAAATCTATAAGATCAGCAAGTGCTCTAATACTTGTGAACAATCATATATCTTAATTCGTGCCTTTTGTATTAATACAGAAGCTTCATGCGAGAAAGAATTTTCGATATAAATGTTCTCAATGTTGTAAATCGAGTTCTGCCAGAGCAACCGAGCCAAACGGACGTGTAAAACAGTGCTTCAGAAAAAGTGCGGCAAGTGGGGAAGAGAAAGTTACGAACGGCAACGCCCATAGCTAAATGGTGGAAACTCGTGTCTTCTACTAAGAAGACTACAAGCAAAACTAAAATGAAAAAGCACATCCCACCGATAAAAATAATTAACAAAGACAAACAATACTACATAAATAAAACAACAAACATATAAAAACCAAGCCAACCAATAAACGAAGAACAGGAATGCTCAGCTACAAACGAAGTTGATATGGAAACAATACCAAACAATGAAGAGAATATTACCAATAACGAATTAATCCAACAGGATGAAAGCTGGAAGGTGACAAGTTAGAACAAGAAACGAAAAATAACAGGAAATTCAGATACAGAAAAGCAGCGATGGCTGCAAGAATTACCATTAAGAAACTCCTTCAGCTCACTTACGGAAGAAATAGACGACCCAACAACCAAAAACACAACTAAATCAACGCAAACTACAAAACCACCACCGATATTTGTCGACGCCCAGATAATAGACCCGCTTATTGATTGACTAAACGATATAGTTGGGAAGGAAAACTACACAATAAAACAAACAAAATTAGAACAAGTAAAAATTCAAATAAACACCCCAGAAAATTATAGGAAAGTGATAAAAGAATTAAAAGAAAAAACGCTGTGTACCACACATACCAGCTGAAAACGGAAAGGAGCTACGAAATAGTTATAAGAGGACTACATTCAAAAACTAACACAAAAAAAATTAAGTGACGAATTAGCAAAAATTGGTCACCAAACAAGAGCAATAAACAATATGACAAGATACGATACGAAGCATTTAACAACACACTGTCCATACGTAGGGAAAATAAATGAAGTAAAATGTTACAACTGTAATGGAAACCACCCAGCCAGCTATAAAGGATGCGAAATCAGAAAACAATCACAACGTAAACAGTTTCCACCACTTGGCAATAGATCAATCAATAACTACCAACCACAACAAAGTATAACGGATAATTAAGCAACATTGAAAGCACAAAATGAACCAAAAGCTATAAACGGAAACACCGATCCCCAAGGAAACCACAGCTACGCGCAAGTAACCCAAAACATTAGACAAACAATGCCCACAAACAAACAGAATCAAAGCAACAACGCCGAAGACGATACAGAAATCAAAGAAATGCTCAGACAATCCATTAAAGGTACAGAGATATTAAGAAAAATGATAAGTGAGAAAAACACAATACTAAGGCAACAAGTACAACACACAACAGTCATGTTACAACTACTCGCAAACTTGCTAAGTAAAAAATAAAAATGGACATGCTTAAAATAGCAGCCTGGAACTCTAACGGACTACAACAAAGGGCCCTAGAAACTAAAACATTCCTGTATAATAATAATATCGACATACTACTCGTATCGGAAACACACTTCACTATAAAAAGTTACATAAAAATACCGTACTACACAATATATGATACCAAGCATCCCTCAGGAAAATCACACGGAGGGACCGCAGTAATAATAAGAAACGACATGAAACACCACTAACACAGCCAAGCTAGTAAGGAATATATACAAGCAACCACCGTTACTGTACAAACTAGCAGCAACCATTTACAGTTGTCAGCAGTATATGTACCACCGCGTCACAAAATGACATCACAAACGTGGGAAGAGTACTTTCAACACTTAGGTGACAAGTATATCGCAACGGGAGATTACAATGCAAACCACACGCTATGGGGATCAAGAATTACCACACCTCGAGGTAGAACCCTGGAAAAATACATTAACAACAACCTCAATATATTATCCACAGGAAGACATACTGGCCGACAGACCTGAGCAAAATACCTGGCCTACTCGATTTTGCAGTTACAAAGGGACTAAACGCAAATAAACTAAAAATAACACCCAGCCTCATTGCATACAGCCCAATTGCTTACAGAAACAAATTAATACTTTATAGCAATCCAGGGACACTATGCAACAGAACATCCAAATGGCAAATTTTTAAAGAAATAATCGAGAGCAAAACCAGTTGCAGCATCCCATTGGAAACACCCGAACACGTCGAACAGACAGTAACACCATTGACAGAAACTATCCAAGAAGCATCATGGACAACCACTATACCTGAACCAACCAACAGACAAACAAAAATAATTCCATCAGACATACTTGAAAAACTTAGAGAAAAAAGAAAAGCGAAAGCAAAATGGCAAAAACATAGAACACGAGAAAACAAAAAACACCTAAACAAACTTGCAAAGGAAATAAAAAACAAAATAAAAGTGCACAACAATAACGAATTCACAAAATTCATAGAGTCACTCTCTGCTCACGAGAACTCCAACTACTCCCTATGGAAAGTCACGAAAAAAAAGAAACCAATAAAACTAGTCCCAGCAATCAGGACGGCAGACAACACATGGGCAAGAAGCAACGAAGAGCAAACTGAAGAATTTTCCAACCACATTTGAAACACATTTATACCACATAATATCAACAACAGCAACCCCAAATGTCATACGGACGAGGATGCGTTTACCACTAGTACCTCAACTGACAACCACTATACCATACCTAAAACAACAGCACAAGAAATTAGAAACATAATCGAGAAAACAAAAAACAATAAAGCACCACGAATCGACCTAATCAATGGTAAAATCTTGAAAAACCTTCCGCCAAAAGCGATAACACTAATGACAATAATATTCAATGCAATACTAAGAATCCAATACTTTCCTAAACTGTGGAAACTAGCACAGGACATGATGTTACCTAAACCAGGCAAAGAACCACACCAAACTGCATCTTACAGACCAATATCACTACTTCCTGTGTTTTCCAAAATACTAGAGGAAATAATATGCAACCGCATAAAACCAATAATATAGAAGGAAAAATTAATACCAGATCACCAATTTCGATTCAGAAACATACACTCCACTATAGACCAAATGCACAGGCTCATTAAAGAAATAATACTAGCATTAGAAAACAAAAAATACTGTACAGCCCTCTCTATGGACATAGATAAAGCATTTGACAAAATTTTTTTTTCTTTTTTTTTTTTATTTATTTGTTGAGATTACAATCAATTCTCGCGTTGAGAATTTTCAGTAATTTTTCTGGCGTGGCGCAGTGACATGGCTGTTTATTTACAATAAGTTAATACTTATTATAGATAGGTATAATTTATAAGTATTATAAGTAAGTGCATATGCTTAATTTGGATAATTAAATGAATCTAACGTTTAAGTCTAGCGGGTAGTGCCTCTTCAGCCTGCGAATCTGGTCCGTCGTATCGAGTAGTCCAGTGATTAGGGGGTTTCGGTGTTTGTTGATTCTTTTGCTGTATCTGTCGCTATATTTTGCTATTTCCTCTTTGACGGTGGGTATCTTGAGGTCGCGGTGTATTGTTTCATTGGTTACATACCAAGGTGCGTCAATTAGGGATCTTAGCGTTTTCGATTGAAAGCGTTGGAGTATTTCAATGTTGGAGTTACTTGCTGTTCCCCATAGTTGGATTCCGTAGGTCCAGACAGGTTTTATTACGGTCTTGTAGAGGGTAATTTTATTCTGTATATTTAGTTTGGAGCGTCGGCCCGTGAGCCAATAGAGTTTTTTTAGTTTGTCCTTTAGTTGCTTCCTTTTATCTGAGATGCGTGTCTTCCACGTCAGTCTCCTGTCCAGGGTCATGCCCAGGTATCGGACTGTGTCCCTGCTAGGAACTGTTGCATTGTTGATGGTGACCTGGGGGCAGGTTTGTTTTCGGAGCGTGAAGGTTACATGTGAGGATTTCTTTTCGTTGACTTTGAAGCCCCATTTGTGAAACCACTTTTCCATGGAGTCGACACTTCGCTGGAGAGTGGATGAGGCTATTACCGGGTCTGCGTGGGAAGCTAATAGCGCTGTGTCGTCTGCAAATGTCGCTATTGTTATATCATTTGATATAGGTAGGTCGGCAGTGTAGATGGAGTACAGTAGGGGTCCGAGGACACTACCTTGGGGTATGCCGGCTTCTATTGGGAATGTTGCGGAAGTGGCGTCTAGGTATTTAACCATGAATTGTCTATTGGTTAGGTAAGATTTTAGGATGGAGTAGTAGGGGTGGGGTAGGATCTTTTTAAGTTTGTATAGTAGCCCTTCATGCCATACTTTATCGAATGCCTGTTGGATGTCTAGGAAAACCGCTGAGCAATATTTTTTCTTTTCGAGTGTTTGGCTGATCGTATGAGTTAAGCGGTGGATTTGCTCTACTGTAGAATGATGTTTTCGGAAGCCGAATTGGTGATCTGGGAGTGTTTTCAAGTTCTCTAGGATTGGAAGGAGTCGGTTCGTGAGCATCTTCTCGAATAGTTTGGATAGGGTAGGTAAAAGACTGATTGGGCGATAGGAGCAGGTTTCGTATATCGGTTTACCGGGTTTAGGGATGAGGGTAATCAATGAGATTTTCCAAGCCTTAGGATAGTGTTCCAGGCGAAGGATAGCATTAAAAATCGATGTGATGAGTGCTATCCCTCTTGTGGGAAGTTCCTTGATTGCTCTATTGCCTATTAGGTCGTGTCCTGCTGCTTTCTTGGGGTTTAGGCGACTGATTGTTTCTATAGTCTCAGCAGAGGAGAAGGGTTCGATAGGAGGGGACATTTGGCTTGGGGGGAATGGGGTTTGAATACTTTTGACAAGTGTTTTGCAAACAGGTCGGCTTTTTCTATAGGGCTTCGCGCCCATCCACCTTGCGGACGGCGGATAGGAGGGATTATTTGTGGGGGGCGTGTGAGTTTCCTGGAGGCCTTCCATAGTGAGTAGTTGGCGTCGGCTGTGGGGGATAAGCTGGCGAGGTATTTATGGAAACAGTCGTTTTTATAGTTTCTTAAGGTTCTGGATAGCTTTCTAGTTGCGTTGTTAAGTTTGCGTTTGTCCTCCGGTGTTCTATGGGTCTGCCATACTCTTCTTAGTCTACGTTTTTCTGCTATTTTTTTAGTATGTATTGGGGATATTCTTGTTTGCTGTTAGATGGCTTTGTCGGTGTGGAGAGGCGGATTGCGTTTATTATGCTCGTGTTTAAGTATTCCGTGGTTGCTTCGATATCTTCCTTTGTTTTTAGTGGGGTGAAGGCTGAGGTTGAGTGTGTAAAGACTTCTCTGAAGAGCTGCCAGTTGGTGTGTTGGTTGTGAATGGAGCCATTAGGTGTATTCTCGATGATTGTTGAACTGACTGTTGCTATCACGGGAGAATGATCAGAGGAGAGATCAGCCGAGGAGTTGATCTGGACGTGTCTTGATGGGATATTTTTAGTTATGAAGAAGTCGAGAAGGTCGGGTATTTTGTTGGTGTCAGTGGGCCAGTATGTGGGTTCGTATGTGGTGAGGTAGTTGAGGTTGTTGTTTGTTATGCTGTTTAAGAGGTTTTTGCCTCTTGCTGTAACCAGTCTGCTGCCCCATTGGATGTGCTTGGCGTTATAGTCTCCTCCAACTATGAATCTATTGCCCAGGGTGTCCAGGAAGTTATCAAAGTCTTCTTTGGCGATGGAGTGTCTGGGAGGGCAGTATACTGCTGAGGTGGTGATTGAGCCATGACAGTCTTCTATTGCTACGTTTGTTGCTTGGAGGTAGTCTTTCTGGAATGATGGAAGTTCGTAGTGCTTAATACTTGCTTTAATTATTATTCCGGTGCCACCGTGGGCCTTTCCGCTGGGGTGTTGAGTATGGTAGAATTTGTAACCATTTATTTTCAGGTAGCTCTTGTCGGTGAAGTGGGTTTCCGATACGAGCATTACGTCGATTTGCTGGTGTTTTAAGAAGAGTTCTAGTTCAAGTTTGTGTTGCGCTAGACCGTTGGCGTTCCAGAGTGCTATGCGCCTTGGTTTTATTTTGAGTCGGGGCGTGCTAATTTTTCCACGATGAGTGTTAGTAGCGATAGCAAGTGATTTATTTGCTCCGATTGTTTCTCTATTAGCTTTTCAAGCCTTGAGGAGTTGTCTGTGTTAGGTGGGTTGGGGACACTGTTTTGGGGAAGGTTCCTTTGGCTGTTCGGGTTATTTTGGATGCCTTGTACTGCTTGGGCATAGGAGGTTGAGGTGGAGATGAATTTGGTAGGACTGGGTGTTTGGTTGGTTGAGGGGGTTGGGGTATTCGTGAATTTCGGCGGGCTGGGTGTTTGGTTGGATACCTCTTTTGCTCTGAGCTTAGGGTACCTGTTCGTGTATAGTGTTTTATATGCTGGGCAGCCTTTGTAGTTGGCAGGGTGGTCCCCTTGGCAGTGGATGCATTTCGCTGGGGTTTCCGGTGATTTGGCGCACTGGTCAGTGGAGTGAGAGCCTGCGCATTTAACGCAGCGGAAAGTATGGTTGCAGTATTTCTGCGTATGACCGTACCTTTGGCACCTTTTGCACTGCACTATTTCTTTTTTCACGAGCGGTGGTTCGATCTTTACTATCGCGTTCATTAGGCGACTGATGTTGTAGATTTCCTTATTGTTCGGTTTTTGTTTAATGTCTAGGAAGAATAAGGATAACGGGTCTTTCGAGACACTATGCCTTATATTACTTACGTTGATGACTTCGTGGCCGAGTTTTGAGAGTTCGTATTTGAGTTCGTCTATGTCTGCTGAGTGGTGTATGTTTCGTAGGACCACCCGGAAAGGCCTTTCCTGTTTGAGTTGGTAGGTGTGGAAGTTGGCGTTCAGGGTCCTGAGTGTCTTGGTGAGTTTTCTGTAAGCTTCTGGGTTCGTCGGTAGTATTTTTACCTTGTTGTTGCTTATCTTAAGGTTATATTCCTCCTTGCTGATATCTCTCTCTAGGGACTTGATCATTGTCTGTATGTCAATGACGTCGTCCACAAATATTGGTGGGGGAGGGGGGATTCTCTGTGAGTGTTGGTTTGGTGGCGGTTCTACGATTTCCATGGCGTCGTTTGAGGATTCCAATACGGCGAACCTGTTGTGTGTGTTTATTTGCGTTGCTGTTACTATTTTCCTTTTCTTTGTAGTGTTGGCGTCGTTAGTGCGGAGAGTTCTGCTACACTTCTGCCACGGGGGGGGGGGGTAGCACGGGGTAGCTGCGAGTCTGCTCCGGAGAGCCTGGTCGCGGTTGCTGGGCCATCATCGAGCTAGTTAATTCGGAATGAACAACTAGTCGTGAGGCTGTGAAGCTAGTATTCGGGTTGGGGTTAGGTGTGTGGGATTTTCTTCTCCCTAGAGGGTAAGGGACACTTAGCTGTGTTCTCTTTCGACGGTTGGGCGACACGTGTTGTTTTCGGACTACGCTGGGCACTAGAGACACGTCTGCACGCTTCGGCACTCCACAGCGAACTATTTGACAAAATAAACCACGAAAGCCTACTACAAACAATCAGGAAACAATTTCCGGAGCAAATATACCAATTAATAAAATCTTCTTAAGCAGCAGAACCTTCGTAATAAAAATCAAGGACACATACTCTGAAGTTAAAGACTTCAAGGCAGGGGTTCCGCGAGGAAGCGTCTTAGGATCAATACTATACACAAAACATACCAACAACTACCAATAGCAAAATACTGACACTCACGGACGACACAGCTGTACTAGTCAGGCACATTAACCCAGAAACAGCAGTCAAATTACTACAAGAACATATCACAAAAATAGAAAAGTGGCTGCAAGATAAATAAATAAAAGCAAACCCCGATAAATGCAACCATATTACACTCACACTGCGAAAAACAGACACCATCAAACATCCTACTGAACGGCACGCACATACCGCAAACAAGGCAAGTCAAATACCTAGGACTAGACCACCTAGAAACACAACTCACATGGAAACAGCATACTAAATCAATAATAGACAAAATACAGACAACAAGGAGACAAATGCATTGGCTAACAAGTCGAAAATCCAAATTAAGCATAGAAAATAAATTAAAAATATACAAAACGATCATAAAACCAATCTGGACGTACAGAATACCACTATGGGGGGCAGCGGCAATGAGCCATATAAACAAAATAGAGACAGTACAAGCTAAAATTCTTAGAACAATAGTAAACGCCCCATGGTACGTTAGAAACGAAGGCATACGGAAGGACCTGGGAATACCAATGGTCAAAGAGAAAATTAGCAGACACGCAGAAAAATACAAAGAAAGAATAGGAACACAGCCAAACTGGCTAGCTGCGGAAACGATCAACATCTCAAACATGGATAGAAGGCTGAAAGGGAAATACCCAGCAGACCTCACAAAGGACACAACCAAACAAACACGAAGATGGTATCCCACTGGGGGTAGCTACCCACATAATAATCTAACAGCTAAAAAATTCTACCAAATGTCCAAACTGGACAAATTGTGAATCTAATCTATAAAATAAAAAAAAACCTGTGATCTGAGTTTAGATCTCAGTTTAGAGTGATACATCTCCTAAAAGGATTAAGAGATTTTTTAACAAATTCCCAAAATAACAGTGAGTTTTAGAACAAAGATAATGGAAATACATAAACATCTTGTTAATAACGACGTGGGTATACTGATAGGAACTAATATCTGCAGAATATATGAATGTCTTAAACATAACGTAATGCTAAAAAACGTTCTCTTTGTCCAACGACCTCTTGATTCCTATACAACCTCTCCTGGTTATCTTGCGCACGCGTAACATTCACGTACCGTTACATGCATTGCCATTCCATACTTTTCGTATCCTTTTTATACTGTTACTTGAATATAGAATTATATAAAAAATACAAAAGCACAAAGATATAGAAAATATAAAAATATAAAAATAAAAGATTACAAAACTGTCAAAATTACAGAAAATCAGATTAAACATTAGTACCTATATTCTACATTCTTTTTGTATTACATATAAATTTTTTACATTATAAATGTCGGGTTTACATTAGAATTAGGGTTAGGGGCGTGAAACGAATCTTCATTTGGATTACACATTGTCGTTGTGCAATAGGGAAGACATTGACTAGTGCAACTGCGATTATTATAGAATCGGACAAGTAACCGTGGTAATTAGATACTCGAGAAACTAATGACAATGATTCTAAGTGCAATAACGAATCCGCGGTCAACGGGATAGTAGACGTACGGGCTCACAAAATCTAAGTCGGACTCTTTGTTAATAAAACGCGTAATATTCACTAGTCGTATGGGGTTACTCTTTCCGTCGATGAGATCGCAAGAAAGAATGAATTTCCGTCCCGATGATGCCACAGAGAAAAACTATGATGGGGTGTGTCTAAGGATACGAGATCATCGGATTCGTCGAGGATAGCCTTCGTTCAGAAAGTAAGGGAAATTGACGTTGCTGCTAATTGGTCAATTTCCATATTGGTGGTTAGAAAAAGATGCTAGCCGCCTTCGAGGGATTGTTGCTAGTTGGAGACGCCGTTCGTTGAAAAATAGGTCTCTCCTATCTTCCCGTAGCTGGGACAAAGACTGTTTGTTTGAAGGACTTTAGTTAACTAAATTCTAAGATTTATAGCGGCTCCTCAGGCTAGCTAAACATGTACTGCGGAGACGCATCGACATCTGGCAATCATCTTACTCGAAGAATAGGGTCTGCGTGTGGCGAGCCAGGGGACAGAAACCGTTGGAACGTTTACTGTCGCGTGCCGCCACAAATATTTCTTTTAAGGAGAGCTATAGAATTACTCCATACCTTTGTTAGACAAAGCGTTCATCCCGTGATCGCAGCTACGTTCGGCGACTGGCTGTCGCCTCGAGCCCAGGCTCATTATTACAAATCTCGAACAAATACAATCGGATTAAAAGACGACAATTGTTTAATTATGCCTATGATAGAATCTAGATTACGGTGTTAAGGGATTTTCCTGAAGATCCAAAGGGAAGGCACCGATGTTCTTTTATCTCCGACATATATATGAACCAAAATAGAACATATAAGATATATTTTATATAACATGTTTCATGCCCCACTCTTTTCTTAATCATCACATTTTGTTACGTCGCGTAACATTCTACCTAGCCGAGGCCACACACCGCGGGCAATATGGCAACCAGATGTCTTCGGATACTCGCAGCGTATCTTCCATGATTTCAAGGACCTTCCATAAATCACATAGATTTCCTAGAAAAGGTCCTTCAAACGAAACAAACATCTGGTCCGGAGGGATTTCTAGAGACTATTGTCTACCACGGCTTAACAAGGGAAAGTCAGTTTTTGTCACGTACGCTGCAACTGTCCTCCCACTAACCACTTTCTCTCGAGGGCGGTTAAGACCATTCGTTTGACCAATTAAAACGAAGCCTATTCCCTCACTCTCCCAAATAACATCGTCACGAACAAATCCGATGGTCCCGTGCGCTAGAGACACTCGTCCTTAGCTCTCCTCCGAGACAGCATCGTCTTCCAAGACTACTTTTTTTGCATCCTTCGAACGGTCAACATCCTTCGAGCGGGTATACACACCCGCAGATCACTCAGTCACTCATCTCGTACATACGCACCAGTGTAACTATCCTCGTTATAAGTTGTGGAATAAACGGTGAAATATAACTTACTACTGTGTCATATTAATATCGACTACCTCTGTTATCCTAAACGAAACAGGGGAACGACTACTTCGCGGCGTCGATTCACCGAATCGTAGCGAGAATTTACGCCTCTCGCTGACGCGTTTTCCTCGCGACCGCGTCTCTCCGCGAACGGTCGTAACACATTTTATGTCAGACATTTTCCTTTCATAATTTCCTCAGACTTTTCTTCTGAACCTCTATCAAGCTGCATATCACTTTTTACTTTCCTCTTCTCCCCCCCCCCCCCCGACGTACCGCTTAACCTCGTTCTTGTCTAACACTTTTACCGACACGCGCATTTCCTTTTGTTGTAAGCTTCCTCTAAGAACGGGTATTTCGAAAACGCTCGTTTATTATTTGTAACATTTTCCTCTCAAGCAAACGGCGATTCGAAAATCGTTTCCCATACAGACTCTGATTCAGTGAATGTAGCTTGTACGTTAACATAACACAATGTTTACATGATACTCAAACAACGTAAAAAAGCGCTAATCCAACCACCAATTCCGTCGCATTTCTGTGAAAAATTACATGCTACAACACAAAATAAGCTGTCATTCGAAATCCCGGTTATATTGGGTAAATGTTTATATAGACCTTTCTCCTCGTTTTAGTGTGGTGAATTGGCCTCCGTACTTCCCATATTATCTGAATCACTTTATATGTCTGTATAAGATGATTTTTAATACAAACATCAACGTCAATGATTTCACTATATACGTGAATGATTTTGATACAGTTTTTTGATACAGATGTACATAAAGTCATTGATTTAAATATATTGTAGTATCGTAAACTATTATAATTAGTTTATTAATAATAAATTGATTAAACAGATGTTAATTAAAGAGAAAACAATGATTATTTAACATGAACTAATCGCAAAAACGTATTATAATTAAGACAACTAGATACCTAGACCAGGCCATACACCGCGGGCCAGACAGAAACCAGATGTCCGCTCATCCTTGCTGCGTACCCTCAATAGTCTTAAGGACCCATCGTAAATCTAAGGAATTTTCTAGCTAAGGCCCTTCAGACCCAACAAATATCTTTTTTCTAAATCGCTACTATTAAGAGTATTGTATACTACGGCTTGACACGGGAAAGTTAGTTTTTCTCACGTACGATGCTTCCCACTAGCAACTTTCTATCGAGGGCGGCTAAGACCCTTCCTAGTCCACCAACCTTCGTTTAACCAATTAACAACGAAGCCTATTTCCCTCACTCTCTTAGCCAAAATCGTCACCAACAAATCCGATGGTCCCGTGCGCTAGACACACCGATCCTTAGCTTTCCTCCGCCACAGCATCGTCTCCGAACAGCACTGATTTTCCATCCTTCGAACAGTCAACATCCTTGACCGGGGATACACCCGTAGATCAGTCACTCACTTATCTTATACATACGCATCAGCGTAACTGTCTTCTTTACAAGTTGTTAGAATAAACGGTGATATGTAACTTACTATACAGTGTTACATTCATTTAACCACCCCTGTTATCTTAACCGAAACAGGGGAACGACTAATTCGCGGCGTCGATTATCATAATCGTAGCAAAAATTTACGTCTCCCGCTCACACGTTTCCCTCGCGATCGCGTCTCTACGCGAACGGTCGTAACAGCTGCGATGGTTGGACCGACATATATTATATTATATTATTATATTATTATTATATTATTATATTATTATATATATTACATATTATATTATTATCCATATAAAAATTCGTAGTATAATAATCATTATTTTTAAGTATTAACACGTTGACTGCCACGACACCTGTATTCGGGTGTCAGCAAAGTTTCTGACCAGGCCGCGTAACCCATATTCGGGTGTCGCTTATTTGACTACTTGCGAAGTATCGTCGTAGGTATTTGAAAAGATATTCCATAATAATAAAACTGTTGAATTGTTATAAAATAGAAATACGAAAATGGTTCATTAAAAAATTATTTAGAATGTAAAACCTTAAAACATTCTATACGTAGCTGAGGTTGGTCGGGACAATTTGGTCAATAAGTTGTTGTTTTCTTCAAATTCTTTTGTGCCATTGTTCGGTCCACTCGACGTCTTTTATTTGCATAACATAGATAGTTTGCATGCGCGTCTAATGCTTCTTCCGGAATAATTTTTGCGAATGGCGATATTATGCTGACTCCGTCGAAGACAAGGATTTTTTGTATTTTCAGACAACCTTAATAATTTTGCAACTAATAATTGTCTAAATATTCTAATATTTATATTTTTCCTTGTTGCAATTTTCTAAACCGTCAAAGCGTTTACAACAGAAATTCTCAGAAGGAATTGAATGCCAAGTTTTCTGTACCATTTGATTCCTTTTCTAATTGTGGTGGCATAAGAAACCATTTGGTCGGAATAATCTATACCACACTTTCCTTCATTATATTCAACGATAGATAGTGGTTTTAATGTTGCGAACAAATGAAACGAAAGATCATTCTTGAGATCATCACTTGAGCGACTCGTATTACTAAAACATCGATGGGGAGCACCTAGCAGAAAACGCTCGGTACTGCTGTACGCGTGGCCTGACAGAGATTTCTTTGAAAACACGCGTGACAGTCAACGCGTTAAAACCGTTATTAGATATTTATTTAATCAGTCTAAAATTTGTAGTACAATCATGAAAAGCTAACAATAGAATCACGTCTAGACTTTACAAGCATGCTGCAAAATAACAGTGTCATTTGTATTTATACAGCATTAGTCTGTTGTCGTCAGATTCACAGTGTCGCGGAATCAGTTATCGTCTGAGTTGAGTCGTCTTTCGGTTACGTAATACACATTGTATAGACATTTACTGAAACAATTCCTTTGCCTACCAAGCATTAATTGGTAATATCTGATGAGTGAAGAACATAATTTGATTATTAGAAGGTTGATTTCTGAAATTTCTATAAAGAACGATTAGTTTAGTGAGGTAAATATTTTACACGAATGTTTATAAAATGAAAAAATATTCAACTACGTACTAGCTTTGTATGAATAATTTTAACCTAAAAATTTGTTCTGTGCTAAAATAGCAGTGGAAATTATACTACATGTAAAAGTGAGTCATAAAAACAAATACAATTTTCTTATTTTCTATCTTTTTTACTTTTATCGCAAGTTTGATTTCTATACATATAACTGTTTTCAATTTAAGGAGGAACTTATCTTCTTAAGGGCTTTTCATACAAATTTGAAAAATAACTGTTGTTTTTGATCCCTTATCTCTATCTTTATCCTTCTATTTTTGTGAGACTGTATCGGTTATTTATTCTTAATATTTACAATCCGAAGTCTAATTTATGTGCCGTATTAATTTTCTGTGAATAATTTAGAGATATGTAAAATCTTGCTATATATATATATATACTGATTGGTACCTATTAGAAGTGCGTTCGATCTAACGTGGAAAATTCTTAATTTTAATAAAATAGTTTCAAATTGCTAAGGCTGGGGCAAACTAAGAAGTTTCTGGAATATACAGGGTAGTAAGTCGCTTCGCAGATACGTGTACATCGGGACAATATGTTACATATGTAATCCTTTACACAGTTTCATATTATCTTGTAAAATAATCATTCTTCTTTTAATATCAGTTGGTTTTTGTATTTTTATTTCATTTATCTCATAGGTTATAATTCCTTTAGGAAATTTTTGCAAAAATTTTCGCTGGAAATTTTCAGAAAACCTTATTCCTGAACAAAATTTGTTTTGTACTACGAACTGTCGCATTTAAATAAGAAAAATTCTACTTATTTAATTTTGTTATTAAGCTTGTTCATATCCAACTTCAAATTATCTGTAGCTTGTTTATAATTAATTAAGTTAGAAATGTTTGTTTGTTAGTTATTACAAAAGGGTCATAGCTAAGTTTTTGAGTTGTGCTCAGGTTATTATAACTTCAGTTATTATGCTCTGAGCGTCATGTTGTTTCTTAATAAAATTCTTTAGTCTCAATAATCAATTTTCTCTGTTCATAAAGATGGTGGTTGTTTATTTTAAGAATTTTGTTCTTAATTCCAAATATTGCGGACATTCTTTTATTATGCATTAGTTGGTATCCAATCTTCTTGGATAGGACGTATTGCATATTCCATTTTTATTTGTTTTATATTTTATCCTGTTTCCTAGACTCACTGCACAATCACGTTTGTCTCTCTGCTAATCTAACTTGTACTATTATTCTTTTAGTTATTAACAATAATTTCATATCTAAGCAACTCACTTCAATTATGTTTTCTGAGTCGTTAGTATATTTATATACTTCACCGTTGATAATCCTGTAGATTATTCTGTTCTCTCCGTTTATTACGCCCCAAGGCTTACTGTAGGCCGTGTTCCTAACCGTCGCAAACAGATCGTCTTACATGACCGTCGAGATATACACAAAATAGCGATAAACGCATAGTTATCGTCAAGCAGCGAGTTCCAGAAACATCTATTCGCCTTCGGTGCGTTATTTTATCCGCATAAAGAAAGAAGCTGGTATACGTGATCATAGGCGCGAACGGTGGCGTGATCCGAGCGTAGTGGGGGTCGTCTTCCAGAGAAGACAACGAAAAGGATCGAAGAGTAATCGGTCCCTTCTGAAGAGTCAAACGTTATAAATTGCTTAGTCTAACGAATTCATTGAGAGATATCGCAAAGTCGGGTCGAATTCCTATAACATATCAACTGTATTTATCGCTAAATAATTTGTGACGTTTTTATTATTACATTCATTATTTTTAAATACACAAGCTATATTAACCTGTTAATACAGTGTTAAATTCATTGAACCACCCCTATTATCGTAACAGAAATCAGGGGATCGATCAGTTCGTGGCGTCGGTTATCTAATTGCAACGGGAATTTACTACTCCCGTTGACGTGCTTTCTCGCGATCGCGTCTCTCCGCGAATGCTCGAATAAACACGGATTGCTTTTTAACTAAACATATTCATACCCTGTTTTCTCAAAATCGAAAGCTTAAAACATCCGTTCTTACTGATGTTATTTCAATTATATTTATATCGCGTTATTTCAATTATCTAATATATTTTTTACTTTTTTCATGTAAAATCATCATTTTACCAATTGTACCATAATTATTAGGAAGCTCTGTTAGAATTTAATCTTGGAATTAAGATTAATAATCTGTGGAAGATACATTGTTTGTGTTGAAACAATATAATGTGATATTTATTAAACAATTATTACAGGAATTATAAGTGTGTGTGTTCTGGAATGTAGACAGTTGGCTAGTTATTCACAGACTGACTGGCTTAGTGACCCATGGCCCTTGAAAAAGTTTTGAACCCCACTCTCTATGCAGTAATGAGTGTGACCTGTGTGGGTGCCTGTGTGGCGTCACATGTGCCACAGAACCTTCTAGTAGCTTCTCGACGTGCCCGTCGGGAATGTTCCATCCATATTCCTACGCTTCTTCCGCCGAATTCTCGAAAGAGCATGCACGTGCTAGCCACCGTGGTACATCTCACGAACGCACGCTAATGAGGATATCGCTGAACAACGAAGGAAAGAATCCGTTCGATCAATCACCTCATCTGTATGCGATTAATATCGTTGTATTCCAACAAACTCTGAACAATAACTTAAACACGAAACTGTAATTTGTGTCTTTGTAATTTGCAACGTTGTTAAAATTTTGTATCTCCCTTTGCAAATGCAAATAATTTAAATGAAAAAATACATGGTTTTTAAATCGTTTCTCTTATATTCGTAATAATAATTTCGTTCTACAGTGAATGCATTTATTATTCAACGACGTGATTTTCGGTTGTTTATTGGAAAGTTATAATGCTGCTGATCTATAGAATTAGTACTGACTGTTATAGTAATATGCACAGCGAGTCATTTGTAATAAATTGTAATTACTTGTAATGTATATCGATTGTAATTACTTGTAAACCACTCAATTCATAAATGCATACATATGTGGCCGCACTCGACAGCACAAATACGACAACTCGACACTAACTAATATCAGACAACGGCAGCGCAGTGGTTAGCGCCTCAAGTTACGAACGTTCGGGATCTGAGTTCTTAAATCCCGGCGACCGTAGTCCGATTTTTCTTCCACGATTCTTAAATGAAAAGAAAATACAGCAGTACCCTAGCAGCGACATCTACAGCCAGCAGCTTCAATTATCATTTGTGTCTTTGTTCTCTCCTAAAGGCCGTCCAAGGGACTTGAGATCGCAAAGAAGAAGTGCTGCAAGAACATAACAAATATATTTACAAACCAAAACCAATTCATTACAACGCTCATCCTTCAATTACATCCTCCGTCGCGAAAATCCTCCGCTTCCTTTCTGTCAATCCATCTTGCCCATATGTGGTTCCATAGTTGCTGAATCGTATATAGACAAACAACAACTTGAGTAAGCAAGGGGGATGGATGTAGAGCCGACAAATAAAGGAAAAGGAGAGAGAAGTGTTTCGTCCTTGAGTTTATCATATTGTGGTGGCCGGGGTATTCAACGCTATGTCCTCGATTCGCTCTAAGTACTCAGGTTCTAGACACCCTTGGAGGGCGGTAGATTTTTCTTCATCGCCCGCGATGCTCGCCGCCGCGAGCTATCTCTCTAGTAAGGAGAACCATAGCACTATCTTCTAGGGCATCGTCAAAGGCACGCGGACTACTTCACTGGTCGTAACTGTTTTATTCTTGTTTGACATATCGTTAGCGCGCCCGGAATCACGATCATTGAAATCTCATTAGCTCGATCACGTCGGGGTCACTTACACCTCACATATTTCAAATAAAATCTGCATAATTCTGAAGGAAACACAACTACATTTGGGTTATCTTGTTTGCACAGAAACCTGAGAATTGCTCAGAGTATTTTAATAAAATATTCAACTACTTTAAAACGCAAAAAATAGTTTATTGTATGGAATATATAGAGTGGTTCACGCAATTGTTTTGGCATAATTGGAAAATTCGAAATGTGTAGCTTTAAAAATATTGCAGAGGAAAAATCGGATTCGTCGAGGACAACCTTCGTTCAGAAAGTAAGGGAAATTGGCATTGCTGCTAATTTGTATATCGGTGGTTAGAAAAGGATGCTAGCCGCTCTCGAGAGAAAGTCTCTAGTGGGAGACGTCGTTCGTTAAAAAATAGGCGTTTCGGCCGTTCGCGGAGAGACGCGATCGCGAGATAGCACGTCAACGAGAGTTGTAAGTTCCCGTTACGATTAAATAATCGACGCCACGAACTGATCGATCCCCTTATTTCGATTATGATAATAAGGGTAGTTCAATGAAATTCCACAGAATTAACACAAATAAATTAATGTTTATTTCAACAACTTATTAACTAGAAAGATATAAAAGGAACAAAAAAAATGTAACTGCGTTTTGATTGATAAGTAATGCGCGACGTATCAGATGTGTTGACGGTTTGACTTCTCGAAAAGTTCTGAACGCCTTTCGATTTTTTTCGTTTTTTCTGGAAGGCGACCCCCACTACGTTCGGATCACGCCACATTCTTTTACGCGAGGTAAAATAACGGCCACGAGTCGACGTTTCTGGAAGTCGCCCTGCTTAATGAACCACGCGCTTGCCACTACAATGTTTGTTTGCCGGGCAGACGCGACGATCCGTCTGCAACATTATAGTGGCGCGATCGACAGTTAAGAATATGACCTATGGTAAGCCGCATGGCGTAACAATAGGTTTCCCCTATCTTCCCGTAGTTGGGACAAAGACTGTTTGTCTGTTTGAAGGACTTTAGTTTCCTAAGAATTCTGCCGAATATCAATGGTCCGCCTGGCTTGGCGCGCAGGCTCTATTACAATGTTTGGGAACCCATCGTGACATATGGTGCGCCTGTGTGGGCTGATGCAATGAACTATGAAAAGAACAGGAAGATTATAAAAAGGACCCAACGTACTGCCCTGTGCATTACATTTACAGCCTACCGCACTGTATCTCATGCGGTGCTTTGTGTATTGGCCGGCAACTTACCGATCAACATTGAAGCTGGGATGTTGAAAGAATCATACGAGAGAATGAAGATTTATAAGAGCTTAGCTGTTGAAGGTGAAGTGATCGATAGATACATCATGTTAAAAGAAGAACTGGATGACATAAGGAAGAAAGCCCTAATGGAGTGACAAGCGGAATAGGGCAATTACAAAGAGGACAACTTTACTAGGAAGTTGATAGGTAATGCGTCTATATTCGCCAAGAAAAGGAGAGACATCGATTACTTTACGATGCAAATGTTAATGGGGCATGGTATCTTCAACAGCTACAGAAAGAGGATCGGTAAGGGGGTCGACACTAAGTGTAGGGATTGTGGTGACCCGAACGACGATGCAGAACACGTCCTGTTCATGTGTCCTAAATGGACCTAATGAACATAACGATCGAACTCGAGAATTTCCTGGGTCTCAGGATAAGTGTGGTCAACTTGGTGGACACCGTGGTTACCAAGGACGAATACTGGACAAAGCTCAAAGCGTTCTGCAAATCGATAATAAATTACAGAAGAGAAATGGAAATGGCTATGGGGTCAGCGAACAGGAGGAGCGGTACCAGCATGCAACGTTAAATATTCGGAGACGCGGTTAATGACAACCCTGATGAATGCTGATCGGCTATGCCGGGGTTGTCCGTGTCTAATCCAATAAAGGATCGAGGGGTTTTTAGGGCGTATGGCGATGTCACCTGCCGAGTCCTACATAACCCAGAGACGCGGATCTCTCTGGGTACGCGTAATAGCATTTTTCCCTCTTCACGCAAAAAACCGGTTCATCTAACAAATTTTTGTTTCATGACGACGGTGTCCTCGAGATAAGGACTCATGGTAACTACAACTGCCGTACATTTTCTACTATTCTCCTCGATAGCAACATGAAGAGATCCGTTCCTTTTTTCAACTACGATCGGATTTGCAAAGTCGGATTAAGACTGATCTTGCCGCATTTCTATATCTGCTTTAAACACCTCCGGGTGTCTATTACAATCTTTTTTCTCTACTTTACGAATAGAAGCATTTCCGTCCTTTATGTTTAATTCGACGGTATTCAGGAAGTATGTGCCAATTATGAACGAGTGTTGCATCAAGGTATCTGAAACTACATGTATCGTTACAACGTACGACTCATCATCTATCACAATATTCGTCGAAAATTCTTCGAGTGTACAATTTCTTCCGGACCCGATACCAATTTTCACATACTGATTCGCTCTCATTAAAGTTAGTTCGCTACCGGTATCGGTATTGTCGCATTTCGATACGATGTGTCCGTACTCTCTACACTTAAAGCACTTGGATCCTCTCGACCTATTTGGGCACTCTGCACACTCATATTCTTCGTCGCCGCAATTGTAACATCTCGTCTTCTTCATATCTCCAGATTGACTGGGCATCCTGCTCCTTTCAATTTTGGCTAGCTCCACAATCAATTTTGCTCTGCGATAATTCTGTTCCTCGTACATGATTAATCTCTTCTTCAATTCTTTAATGGATGTAGTAGACTTATTGTTTTCTTCATCTACTATTCCTTCTACAATATGCTCCACTTTCGCCTCCTCTTCCATATCAACATGGCTGGCTATTTCAAGCATGCGGTACATATTCAAGCATGCGGTACAATTTATATTCTAGAGAAAAATGGCGCGCCCGGGCGAATAGATGGCGTTAAACGCAATGATCCCAATTGAACTGAAAAGTCGTTATGTATTAAGGGACTTGTGTGTAGAGGATGGTTAATCGTGAGATTTATTAGACGAGATTGCCCGTTGTAGAAACCGTCAAGTATATTTTAAAATGATTAAATAAATAAGAACAGATAATGTTCGCAAAGACGCTCGTATTAACGGATTCGCTAAGACAGTGTATAACCGCTCGCTCTTAACTCGTTAGTAACTGATCAATACTCGGTAGATAGTCGGTAGAGTCATAAGACGTGGCGGATCGAGAGCAACTCATGTTGTTGTGCCTCGGAACACGGACATCGCCTTGACGCACGAAACATATCGATAGGTAAACTCCGGACAAAACAAAGTCACCGTTATGGGCAATCGTCGATCTAAGAAGAATTCAAATTTTCCGACCCTCCCCTCTCCCCCAGTATAAATAAACGGACGTGATCGCGAGTTTGTATATACCGAGTATCTACGAATTATCGATCAATATCTACGAGTTATTATCCGAGTCATCCGAGTTATAGTCATCGAGTTTTTCGCAAGCGACCATACCCTAGCGTCGCGAATACATTTGTACGAGCGTCTCTCGACGGTATTTATATTTATTCGTATTTATTTTATTTATTCTAAATATATTTGAGGCGTTGCAGCAGCAATTTCTCGTATTCTCTAAATTATTGATCCTCACACGATCCACTACATGATTGATAACTCTTTACGATTGCGTCCGTTTAAACTGGTACAGTATAAACTGGTCGGAGGAGAATCGGAAAATTCAAATTCGTCTTCGTTCGACAGTTGCACGTAGCGGCAACATAGTTTTGTCCGGAGTTTATTTATTGCTACATTATGTATATCCTAACGATATTGATACTCCGAGGCAAAAAAACAACATAATTTGAATTGTCCTCTAGCTCATGTACCGCTACATGTACTTTCAAGGAGCAAAACTGGCACAGTCCCGCTTGTGACGCGAAACGGAGATTATCGTTTCCCTTCCTTTAACGCATTTTGCCATTGAAAGACACGAATTTCTGTGACTTGTTTTATCTCTGTTATAAAAGTTGATATTTACAATTTTGTAGTTTTTATGCAAACGTAAAAGGTAAGTAAATATTATTAAATATTATAATAATATAATATAGTACTGTATAATAATATTAATAAATGCTTCGCTAATTACTTGTTTTATTTCCATTAAAGTATATTGTATTTTTCATTAGAGTACTTTCATTTTTATTTGGTGTAATAATAAACATATACGTTAATATTCATTGACATTAGTGTAATTGTAAGCTTCACTGTAAATTTAATAAAATTGATAAGAACGGTATTGTTAACAGTGTATATATTTGTAATTAAACTAGATTTTATTCTCAACGTTACTTCATTATTTTATTATTGTTTCATATAAATATTTTTTTTGAAAAATAATTTACATATGCTTCTAAGTTAAGTGTTTGTATTAATTGTTACATACGTCATAATTTCAACCACAATATTAAATTATGGTATGGATTATTAAAAAGTATAGTTTAATGTATATATTAAATACTTATGTAGTATCGTTGAGCTGTGCTCAGCGCTGTAGAGGTCGCTGCTGGGTACGGCCGCTCTTTTCCTCATTTTTTGTACTGTGGAAGAAAAATCGGACTCCTACGTTCGTAACCTAAGGCGCTAACCACTTCGTCGTCCGACACTAGTTAGTGTCGAGTGGTGCTATTGAACTATCGAGTGCCACCACAGGCCCCTCTTTTCACGATACTACACTTATAAAGAATTTATTTGTAGATTTATCGGTTGTAGGAATATCGGTACTACATCAAAGAATCGGATTAAAGCACTAATTACCAAAGATATATTGAATATACGTTGCTTGGGTGTTAAAAAATCTGTCAACAGTCAATGTCACTTGTCGCAAAATTACGAAGGCCATTAATTCGTGACGATGACAGTAATGTAAATGTTTGTATCATATTATGATGAAATTTAATATCTTTAATCTTACCCCAAATCTCGTGTTACTGATCAATACTAACCTTTATATATAGTATCTAATAATGATACCTAAAAGATATCGGTTAATTAATATGTTGAAATCTAATCGTTTAATGTATGTACATTGTGCAAATAAATTCTATTATAACGTAATTAAATATATCCTACATTTTTAGAGGAAACGTGAAAACCGATCTAAAAAAAAGGAAAAGTGCTAGAAGTAGCTCAGAAGAAGAAATAACACAAATCCCTACAAAACATAGTAAATGAGAAAAGTGTTTTAAGCGAAACAATTTCAAGGAAGATCGCGGGTACTTCACAGACACATTCACTATAAGAGAAGATGCAATACAGCCAGAAAAGTGTTCAATGACAACAAGAAATAGTAATAGAAAGAGAACTTTTTCACAGAGTGAAAACACGAAGATGCATCAGCTAAAAGAAGAAGATGAGTCATTCCCTGAAGTGAAAAAGTTTCAAGCAAATATTCAGA